>NW_025110575.1:331314-364631 GCF_011392965.1 Frieseomelitta varia
AAAAAAAAAGAAAAGAAAAGAAGGTATGAAGTGAAAACTATAGTCAAACACAACAAGTTTCGAGCATTTTCCGTCACACACATACACACTCACGTACACGCAACAGTCTCGTAGGAAACGTCGAGTTCGTTCATTAACGCGGGGCCAAAAAGTAGACGTTAAAGCTAACAACTCCCATACTCTCTAAGCGCGACCTATTTCGATGTTAAATTTCACTTTTTCGAGCATTTACAACGTATACATATACATAGATATAGATATATATACACATATACATTCATATATATACACACACACATATATATATACAATATATATACATACAGAAGCTTTTCGAAAATTGTAATAATCGTTTAACAATAATCGAAGCCGCATTGAAACAAAGAAAGCACGCCCATTTTCATTTTTATACCAAAGAGATCAACTCTCAAGCAGAGAAACTTTCGTTGAAAAAGAAACGTGTGTCGAGGAACGTTTAAAAAAAAAAAAAAAAAAAAAAAAAAAGAGAAAAGAAAAAGTGGGAAAAAAGAAACAAATGGGATGGATCTCGATTGCGATCTGCACTACCGATAAAATTCATTTCAAAGATCTGCGCTTTTGTTTCTCGCTGTGTGCTTTGCATCGCTGCACGTGCAAACGCCAAACACGAAAGGATATTTCAATCGAACCGAATCCGGAGCACGGAAATCGAAGGGAAGAGGGCGTATACTGCAATATACCTGCGTATATTTTTTTCTCCAGGCAGATCGGTCTTTCGTGCGAAAATTTCAAACGCTAGACGCACGACGCAATCGAGGATGAACGATCGGTCGGTCGCGATTTTCGTCGGCGCGCTCGTGCACGGGAATCACGAAGGGTCACGAAAGGGAGAGAGGTCGTCGCAAACGCGTCGACGACGATGGCGCGCGAGCTTCCGGAAGTTATAGCCGCGGTGCACGGCCGCAGCCGTGAAGACTCTCGAACTGTTGGATAAAAGTTCTGTGCGGAAGTTGGAAATGCAAATTCCTGGTAACCGCGCCGAAGCGAGATTCTGTTTTTAAGGGTGAGGAGCAGGACGAGCAAGAGCTCCTCCTTCGGGGCTTTGGCGAGACAGACTCGGTTATCGACGAACAGCGTTATATTATGCTTGAATGGATGTATGTAACTGTGGTGTATCACATTGGACGTAATAAAGGAATTGTACAGAGATATTCGTGTCAAGAGATATTCCTGCTGAATCCAAGACCGAATCCAAGACTTGACACTGGAATTGCCAATTTTTATCGTCCGAGCAATTATTGTCGTCAGAAATATTCGAGTGCTATTGGCCAAAATTGACACATTGACTTTTGTTTTTCATTCAAGTAATTGGTAGTTCTAGTGTGATCTATATCGAGAACGTAGTAAGTATTTTATCACTGTAAATTGTATTTATTATATTACCTCTGTCTGTAAAATTTTCATTAATATCTGTCTAATAACACTTTCACGTTTCTTTGAATATTTTTTTTAACCTTTCTGAGAAATGGAAGTACCGAGCAACTGGATATATTATTCCATTTGCCGCGTAAAATTATATCATCAAGATATTCATTATTTTCACCAGGTTCAACGACATTTGTGTTAACGATGGTATGTATTTGTCCTAAAATTTGCAGGATTCTCTCTTATAACTCGCAAGAATTGTATTTCTTCTCTTTACTACCCTGTGTATCACGTTTTATTATTATAGGTGATTAACCATTGCACCTGAAATTTTAAATCGTTATCATCTTCATTTCAATCACAGAAATATGCATGCCACTTTTTCACGTTTCTTACATATTTCATTGCTATTACATTTATGCAACTGTATTGTATATACTACACAAGTACGTTTATTCCAGTGTATAAATCTTTTACTTCAGACCAAAGGAACCGTTTCTATTTATACAACGTTAGCTTTCACGAGCTATACTGCTGTCTATTGTATGTAATTTTCTTTTGTGCTCGGATTACTGTATATCACTCGCAGTACAAAAATCCTCTTAAATTTCCTATAAAGTTTCGACTATTACTGTTGTAATAGAATTATTTACTGTAAAAGAACTTCTTTACACACTATTTATGTTATTTTTATGACTAGTATACTACTTTACTCTTTCACTAATGTATTCTTTAATATATAACATTTACATTTCACTATATCACCTTTACATTTAACTGTACCGAACACACAAGACTTATAGTTCGCTATTAGTTCCAAAGTAGATAACCACAATGAACTTCTTAAGACCTAATCCAAACTTTAACAATCATTATCTCTTATTTATTCAAGCATCCCAAACACTGTTTACTACAATCAAACTGCAGATTTTTAATTGAGAAAACATTCAATATGTGTATATATTCTGAGCTATCACTGTAGAAAATTCTAAAAAGAAAATTAGTACTTTACACAGGGAACATCAATAAAAAATCTAAAGATAATACTAGTAGAAAATTCTTAGCAATTTACTAAATAAAATATATTATGTGTATTATTACATTAAATAGTGTCGGTACATAATAGTACTACATTAAATTTCCCGAGTAGTCTTATTGTGTTTTTCGACAAGTCAGACAAATAAAAATCCGCAGTCTACTCATAATTAACTCTCTTAAAAGAAAAAAAAAAAGAAACAGTTCACCTTTTTAACCAAAACATTCTGCATACACCTACGAATTCGAAACCGATTTATAATCAGAGTGTTCGTTAAGCAGAGCAGCGTGCATCGATCGAAAGCGAGGTTCGAGGCAGCCGCCATCGTCGTTTCTTCTAGCGGTTGGAATAAAAATCGGTCGCTTGCACGCTCGCGTGGACTCGCTGATAGGAGCGTGTACGCGCGCTGCCAGAGCTGATATGATGGAAAAGGGAGACACCCCATTGTCCCGTCTTTTGTCCGCGAGATTTCGCGAGGCTTTTGTTCCGCGAATTGCACCCTTATTGTTTTCAGGAAACGGGGGAGGGAGAGAAGGAGGGAGAAACCATTTGCGCCCTTATCGATGACGATTTAATACCTGTTTACCGGTTGATAACTCGATGGTAATTTGATAGAATAATTTAATACATTCTCGGGAATATCGCTGATAATGAAGGAATTTGTTTCCCTCCAGGTTTATGTACTCTCTTGTTTACGATAGATATGTGAGTTTAAATTGGAATAAAAATGGATTTCATTAGGGTAATGCGAACAGGTATTTTCAAGACGTTTTGAAAGAATATTCTAGAGTTTGAGACTCTATCGTGTCATTTTCAATGGAGCCACTTCTCACAACTATTCAAAGTGTTATTAAACAGTCGATAGCGTCATTTCGTCTACGAATAATTCACAATTTCATCCTTGAACATACATTTCGTAAAATCGTATTAATCTAGAGACAAACGAACTGGTTATTTCATTATTTCCAGTTTTCATTCAAATTAGTTAGTTCAATGTGAACGACACAGTCAACTACTACAGGAAATATCCTCTGACCTTCTATTGCACGATCTTTCTGAAGAAAAGAATAATATCGAAACATTTCCAAGGTAAACAGCTGAAATGCGTGAGTCGCGATCTATACATTTCCCAGAACCCTAATATCAACCTCGATTACCATTTCTCTGCTCTCCGAAAAAGGCAAAACGAGTCCGAGTTCTCTTTAACTTTCTCGCTCGAGGGAAGTATCAACCCCCAAGGTAGCATCTGATCCATTCAGCTGTCCGTTTGTATCTCGGCGCTGTATTTCCATATACACCACCCGTTATTGCCTGCTGTATCCTGAACTTCCTCGCCGTTCGAAAATCTCCAGAGACCGGGAGGACCTGTCTTTGTCTTGCGGACTTTGTGCCGCGACAACCGATAAGCCGCACTTGCTCTAATTCGATTCAACCCCGTTGGTTGAACCGAGTGCTCGAAAGACAACGTTAGAGCACGCCCTTGTCGAATATTTATCAGAGGATTCCGGCCGTCGAATAGGAAGGATAAAAAAAAAAAAGAAAGTAAGAGGCGGACAAAAGCGTGTGTGTACGTATGTCGGAGAGTCTTCACGCTGCGCGTACCTTGAATAAAACAAGCGAAGATATCAACGTGGAGATAGTACTCTCGCTATACGGGGTGTCTTGCTTCGATTGAACGTCAGTACGTGCGATAAACTTGGGACAGTTACGAAATCTTTTTCGAAATTGGAAAAATTTGGTAGCGTTGGTATTTTACACGACGAAGGGAATACTCAATATTTCAAGTGAGACGACGTGTGAAAATTTTTTCTGAATATGTGTAAGTTCGTGGTAATTTTTATTATTGTTTTATTATTATTTTTTTATTATTTTTATTATTATTATTTTTGCTACTGTAATAGAGCAACACATGATTAGAAAATTATTTTGCTTCGTAGAATCTTTAAGGTGATCTTGAAGGTTTTCATAATTCTTCTTCATTCTCAGATAATGGAAATTTAATTGAAACATCCCGTTGTACTGAGTTGGTCGGAAAATTCCTCTCTAAGTGAAATTTTAATTATTAAATGTGATAAAATTATTAACACATTTACACTTCTAATTTCTCTTTGAACAAACACGTTCAAAATTTTCTCATTTTGCTTTATCTCATTCTTCCCTCTGTCTCCTACCGTATTAAATCAACAACTTGACGCAGTTCCACGGGACGTGCTGTAGAGTCGTGGTTCTCGAGACTCGCAGAAACTCTGAAATCTGCTCGTAAACGTAACAGGTGAAATATAGCGTCGGAACTTCCCGATCAACCTTATAATTCTTCGTTCCAGCGGCAGAGTAGAATGGCGGCCCGGATTGGAAATACGGGAAGGCGGAATTAAAACGAGACTATCGGGGTTTATTTTTAGTTGGGGAACGCTCGACGAAATTGGCAATCTACACTTTCACCGATCGTGATTAAATATTGAACATAGCCGTGGGAAAGGCGAGGACGAGAGAAGCGAGAGAGCTTATTTCGTGAAGTATCACTGGCATCCAAGTCGAACGGTAAATGCGACAGACGAGATATTTATGGGCGAAAAATGTTCAGAAGAGAGGAAATCTCTATCTCTATCGATCGGGAAATAGTTAAAATCGCACGTTGTCTGTATTTACATTCTAATCTCTATAATGTCGTATTGTCTGAAAATTATCCATCTTCACGGAAAATTTAGATTATATATATTTCATCTATTGAATGTTTTATATATTAAAAATGATACAGCCAAAATAAAGTATTTGTTACAACGTTCAATAGATGAAAGAAATCTTGACTTTCATTCTTTCTCAATCGCAGAATTTTAATTTGCATAAAACTTCACGGATTGCAACGAGGTTAACATTTACTTCCCCGAGGAATTTATTTTAACAAAAGTTTTTAATTTTAAAATTACTTCGTCGTGCGTGCGTCCATCTATAATCCTTCGAAAACGAAGAAAATTTCTGGTTGTGGAGGGTTAATTCGGTGGAGTAGCGGAAGATAAGATTAATTCAATTATTACACAATTGCATATTAATCCTTTCAGTCGACTGATTACAGTTACTTGCGTATCAAACGCTGATAGTGCTTTAATTGATTTTAATTCATATGTATATTTGAAATAGACATGTGTATATATATATCTGATTCGAGTGGAAATTATATATTAAGTCCCGATTCGGCACGCTCGATATACGCCTTCTCTCGACGTAGAAACATTTCAACTGCAGATATCAATTAATACCCGCTTATTGATTCATCGATCATCAATGAATCTCCAAACGTGAGAGGTTATCTTTGTCATCAAATGATCCGAAATTAAACATCTTCGCCCTCGAAACGTGAACCCACGCGTCGAAATATTAATCGATGATTTACTCTTTGAAACTCTAACTCGCCAACGTGTAATCACCGAATAATCTTCCACCGCCAGAAACGTTAATCAATATTCCTCGCGCGACGTGTCATCGTGAAATTTCAACCCGGCGAAATATCCATCATCCATAATCCACTCGTCGGAAGCTCCGACTTCGCATTAACAACAATACGATGTGTCGTCGTTGCGAAATAATTCCCAATTAAAACCCCACCCGAAAAAATATCGCTCGATAATTGTGGCGCGTCGATCGATAATCGCGACCCGGTTGAAACTTTAATTCACTAGCCGTATTAACCAAATGTACATGAAAACGTTTCTCATTACGTGCCTGTCCAGCCGGCCGCGTATTCCCGAGGTGGCCGAACGCGACACAATCTGAACGTAACAGTTTCCAGAGAGGTAATTCACCGAATATTCGGAATCACGTTAAATCGCCCGAGGGGCGAGTACAGCCACCAGACGAAATTAATAACGCGGCACCAAGTATTCTGACCGGCTACAGTCCGGAGTGAAGCTTTTAGCCCGGTAAATTTATTACGATCACGCTAACCGTTAGGTATATATGCGTGAGCGCACGCCGCTACGAGAAATGCCTGAAATTTCTCCGCGCGCCGAGTCGTCCGGAGTTCAGGGGCGCGTCGAGTCGAGCCACTTTTCTTAAAACCAGATCGTCACGCGAACTTACATTTTCTCTCTCTCTCTCTCTCTTGATTGGTCGTGCGTGTGAGTTACATCAAGGGCAAGGACAATCACCTTCCTGCCACTGAGATCGTGTTTCCGCGGCTCGCATTTGCCGTGGAACAACTTGTACGTGTATTGGGTGTCCCTGACAATCGTGGTACGATCTAGGCTAGCGGTTGATTCTACGTGCGAAAGTTGGCGAAGAAGGAAGAATTACCTCGTTTCCGAGAAAGTTGAGAGATTTGTGAATTAGACTCGACCTTAACTGGAGTTGGTGATAATTTGCGGTTAGATTACTCAGTTTCTTTCAAGTTTAATTTCTTTTAAATTGACTTATAAGTGACTTATAAGTTATTCTTAAGTTAATTATATGTAATTATAATCAATATAGTGACTTATAAGTTATTCTTAAATTATAGTGACTTATAAGTTATAAATGATCAATTATCAGTTATTCTTAAAGTGACTTATAAGTTATAAATTATAAATTATAAGTTATTCTTAAATTATAGTGATTTATAAGTTATTCTTAAATTAAATTTGTAAACTTATCGGATGCACGCCACGTTACAACGATTAAATTACTATTTATGCACTTTCGAGACGATGAACGTGATTTGCTTGGCTTTAATTGTAAAAAGTTTCGTAGATTAGCGTGGAAAGTTTGGTCCTCAGATGCTCAGGTGACAATTATTTCGAGATAGGTTTTTATTCATCCTCTGTTCGAGAAGCAACATCTGACAGTGCATTTAAGATGCAGGGAACTGCACCAAACTTAGTTTACTATTGAAGCTCAATGTTGCTGGACTGCCTCTATATGAGGATGCTAATAGAGAAAAATTGCAGTATCTTGTCAGACCTAATTAACTGTATTATCTGTTTTAAATTATATATCAACAGTCGAACGAAATTTATTAAAAGTAACAGGAATTTCATTCTCTGTCAAACTTCTAAAATTCCCAAAATTGATCCCATTCCTCCGTTCCAAACACCATGTTCAATGTAAAAATATTCTTAACCTTTGAGCGTGGACTTTCAATTTTTATTTTTGTAACAAGAATAATAGTTCAATGGAAATGCAACGCAATAAAATGTCTTCTGCATCTTTAGAAACATATAATAAGAAAACATTGGGGTATTACACAAATCTTTAAATAATCCCACCAACTCGTAGTACGATTATTAATTTAAAATTAAAAGGGGGGACAGTTTGCTTAAATCCTTCATAAATCTAGTTAGAATGAACCTGCTACGAGTAGAAGGAAGGTTTTATTCTTTATTAAATCTCCTTCTAAATCCAATCTTTCGCGATTAAGTATCACGTATCCTTTGTATCTTTCTGTAACTCAACCAACTCCACTTTAACAAAACTCCACTCCAGAAGAATGCTCCGTATCTCAAGTCTTGCTATCTCAATTTCCAATTATCCGGCCACGGTTATTTGTCGAAGTGAAAGCGTTTCGATCCTTCGAGAGAGAGAGAGAGAGAGAGAGAGAGAGAAAGAGGCAGGCAGTCTCGTCGATTCGACGAGCTTTAATCCTGCAGATGGATCCCCGTGTACAAACGTTGTCGTTAAACGTGGCGGCTCCGACCTTTTCAAAATGTCATCGAACGCTATAGACAGTTAACAAGAGGGTGCGCGAGGTGCGGTGGAGAACATGACGGTGGATGGAGCAGGAGGACAAACACACCACCCGAGCCTTGTATCCTCTGTGGAATTGAAGTTATGATTACGAGCAGCACCACGGCTCGCAAGGATATAAATTTTAAAGCCGTTTCTCGTGCCACGTTTCGTCGAACATGAGATATTGGATCGGTGGTGGAGTATACATTTAACAAGATCCCTCTCTGTGCGAGACGATTCGACGATTCTGATTTTCACCAGGTCGAGGACGTCTGTTCTTTTGCTCCCGATTAATATATAAATCACCTTCAATCGGGATTGGCATTGGGATTTCTGTTAGAATATAATATGTCTGAATAGAAAGGTGAAAAAGAGAAGAGGAGAAAAAAAAAAATACGTAAAATTTGGAATAATTTCTAATTTCAGTAAGAAGGCTCAGAAGTATTGGAATCGAAGGAAGGTTTGATTGCTCGAGCGTGACGTTTTGTTTTTGGATAATCTGGTGGTTATTTTCGTGGGTACAAAGAAATTGAGAGTTTTCTAATGATAAAGGCGTTACACTAAAAAATAAATGCGTTCCTCGAGATTCATCTTTTATTCGTAATTTTTATGACTATTGTATTATTGGGACAATAAGAGAGAGATTTTTACGACTATAAGGAAAAGAAAGAATATACGAGACTATTATTCTAATTATAAAGGTAGTCATATTAGTATAAAATCAAGGTTTTCATTTTCATTCTCAAACAGAGTATAAGGCTATGCTTAAAGTTTAGGTTAGGATTAACTATAAAGATAAGGAAAAAAAATTATGCGAATTATAATCATTTGATATTACCTATTAACGATTACTGTCACGTTCACAGATAATAGTAGCAGGTAAATTTAACTATGTTAATTCACCTTAGCTCTTCTATTATTAATCATCACCGTATAATTTCATCCTCTTGCACACAATTACACGCTTTATCTATCCACTGTATATTTAATGCCCTATATTTTCTACCTATATATTCCCATCAGCGAAATCTCTCATCATTAGCAACAGTGCCCCATGAAATTTCCAAACTGCTCCAATAACCCTTAAGATAAGATCCCCGTCGTAAAACGAACAGCGTATTCTCGACAGAGTTTCACCTCTGACCCCTCGAACTGTTACAATTACGCAACGAATCTTATCGCGTCCACTCGCCAGCTATCAGCGAATCAGAAACACCGTTATTTTATTTGCCGTTTTACGGTACCGGGTGTTCGTCGAGTCGAGTTTCTTTCGAGAATCACCGGTAAACATCGGTGCTCGGTGTGCGTTACTAACAATCAATAACATGACAGCCGGCTTGTCGATATAATAATGTTGACATATAACTGGCTCGATGGCGGGGTAGCGGGGAACATCGGTTTCAGTAATCGATCCTCTGATCGCGAGAACAATTCGCTCCGTGGCTGTGGGGTAAATCGAAACCACCGCTTTAATTACTCTTGCTGGTGTCTTGTTGCATGCCCAGCAACGTTTTCATCGCACGATATTATAGAGAAAGAGAGAGAGAGAGAGAGAAGAGGAAAGAAAGGTAGAAAATAGAGAAGAGAAAGGAGGGAAAAAATAGCAAGTGGCAGAAGCAATCGATAGCTGCGCCACGATAAAGCACCACCGGCCGACCGCCTCCATATTCCGCGGTAAATGGAAATTCTGCCGCGCGGAAATCGATATTTAATAGGCGCTGCTACAAATTGAAGCGAATCACTCGTAATCGCGATTTAATCGATTCTAATATCTATAATGCCGTTGTTCGCATTGTCGTTAATTCGAGTGTAACGTCGTTCAAACGACGACTATTCCTTTAGCGTTCGCTGCGCGAGTTCACAGGGCTTTCGTTTTTCATGCGATGGATAACGTTGACATCTGGGGGAGAATCTTTTCGTTTCTCAAATGATCTGTCTGTTTCAACTGTGAGGCGAAATTTCTAGACTTTTTTGAACCTATTTGATACGTGTACTTTTAGTTGAGCTATTTAAAATTTATATCTGTGAACAGTGAAATATTTTTCACGAGTTGTCACTAATGGCAATGAAAAATCTGGTTCTGAGAGTTTAAAATTTATCAATCAACCATGTGACAATTATCGGTCTAAATTTCGAACCGCATACCTATCAGAAAGTTTGAATAAATTGAAATTACATTTCCTCGTTTAATTAAATATTCTTCCATAGTGTTGGGAAAATTAAAATTAACAAAACGACTGTTTCAATATTTCGTCGAAATTGCTTCCGTGCACACTGTTAATGAAATTTCAAACAGATCGACTATTAACTATTAATAGGTAATACTGGACCTATAACTTCCCTCTCCCCCTCCCCCGATGGATTCAAAGTCGGAATTTTCACCTCACTGTAACTTCAATCGCCATTTTAACTACTCTACCAAATAATTTTGTTAACTTCAATGAATTAATTATTGTAAAATTTTTAAATAAAAATTTTAAATTATTTAAACAGAAATTTAAATTATTAGTGGCTTCTAAAATTGCTAATTTTTTATCTAATCTTGATAAAATTTCTTAATTTTTTAATTTGAAAAAAAAAGAATTTGTTCTTCTATAAAATTATCAAACAAAAATACAATTAAGAGGATTTGACTAGAGTTTGTTCATTTGTGTTAATTATCATTAGAATCGAAGAGAATTTCTGTGAAGTCCTTGACAACGAGTATGCCTGATTTATTAAAAAATGTCGCAAGAATTGACACAACTATAACTCTACTTATCGATTGAATTAAGCTATACGCGTGGTCTGATCATAAACAGTCGTGACTACTGGCCATCTACATGCGACCTCATACAACACGTTCCAAACAATTTCTTATAAACCATTAAAGTGCTCGAGTATAGCTGACACAATACTTTTCGATTATGCAATTGATAAATACCTAAACGATCGATTTCTTTTTTTTTTTTTTTAATTATTCAAATTGATTAAAAGCCTTTATATAGGGCGACAATTGCTGCTACTCGAAACACTTTCAAATTTATCAAATAATTGGTTCTTGTGCAGTAGTTACAAATATACATCGATGCATTCCATTATTAATTCTTATATATGATTAAATTTTCATTGAACTGTACGAAAACTACGACCACATTATTTCCGCGCCTTACATGGAAAAAAATATTCTCGAGACAGAGTATTCCGCAAAGAATTTACTAAAATTGAGTCAAGCACAAAATTCGTTAAAATTTATTTCTTTACATATTCTCCAATGTACTTTCCTCATATTTATTTTCCCTGTTATTTAACAATCTTCTACTTCAAATATTTTGCAGCGACCAAAATAGTGATCAGTGGACTGCACTATTTTTATATATTTTTTGACAAAATTTAAATTAAAGACAATTTCCCACCCTCCTTTCCCTTTTCTAAATGTGAACATGCACTAGTCGGTCCAACGACGTTAAGACGATTTACTTCTAACGAACCAATCCATAAGTTAATAATGTGTATTAATGACGATCATTTAGGTGAACCTAAACGAATTCACGGAAATGGATTCGCAGCTGTGCAAACAAGAGCGGGCAGATAGCTTGAAAATTCTTACGTGCGCTGTAACGAGGCGCAGCACGCAACTCGCAGCGTTGTCTGACCATTATCAGGCTGTAACTACTGCGCGAGCTTCGTTGCTTCGTCTGATATGATCGGTCCGCAGCCGCTGACAATGGCCCGGCCTTTATTCCCTGTTCTTTTCACAGCCGCATCGATGTAGGTCATGGTAACATCATATTCAGGGGTTCTTTTTTTTCTACAGCGCCACCGGTGAATTGCTACCAGCTTTCCAGTCCTGTTGCCATTTTCTTTTCCCACCCATCCTAATATTCCATCTTCCATTCTCTCCTTCTGTCTCTCGCTCCCTTTCTTCTCCCTTTTCTCCTATATTTTTTGTTCATTCTGCATTCTTTCATTTTCATTTCACTCTTTCTTTCCTTTAAACTTTAATCTTTCCTCCTCGTTCTTTCTTTGTACTTTGTCTACATCTTTCGCCATCTCTTTCTTTTCTCTTTTCAAGCTCTGTCGCTCGTCTCTTCTCTGCTTCGAATCTTCTTTTCCAATGGAACGTAGTTCTCTTCTATCCTTTTTCTACTTCCTTTTCCTTTCCATTCGTCCTCTTTAAAGCTATTGTTAAAGAGTATCCGAGGGATCGTGATGTTTATATACTAGTACATACCAGCTCGTTAATATTTCGTAAGAATTTCCAATCGACGATTCATCTTTCTCTTTCTATTTTTGGATCATTTTCTCTTTGCTAATGTGTACAGTTTATCAAGGAATATAGTGAAAACGTAATTCTCGATGTTTTACAAAAATTTTCACACATACATACATCACTGTTTTAAAATATAAACGATGCGATTGTAATATCTCGAAGCTTTCACTGTTACTATAAATATTCCTAGTATCGGGGATTTCTTACACAAGCCAAAGGAATAATTTCCGCCTTCCTTGTAAAATTCTTTTACAGCAGCCCTCGAACTCAGTCTTATCGCGACTCAACTCTTTCGGATATCAATACTTAATATTCCAAAGTAGCAATTTTTCAACAAATTCTTTTCACCACACCACCAGCCAAGCCTTGTTCTTCGCTCGAGACGTAATCAGGGAATTTAATCCAAGAAATTTGGGTTGAAGGACTTTTTTTTTTAGCTGATGAGCGAAGGCTCGAAGAGAAAAAGAGAGGAACTTAATTTCGGTTATGATCCTCGTCTCAGCGTCCATTGAAGAAGCTGGCTGGATCGTCAAGGAGTTGAAATCATAGCGTGGAAAATTATTCGCGGCTCGCGCGGAACCATTGTTCGTCGAAATCGAGTCGTTTCAAGTATGAGCCGAGAGTCTAACGCATTGTTCGTTGCAGTGTCTTTTATGAGACACATCTGTCCATGGCATCTGGGGTTATTTGCATTTTCTACGAGCATTGCCCAGGGAATTTAATGTTGGTCATATCTGTATGATCTTTAAATAAAATATAATTTAATTTATTTATTTAATTTAATTTAATTTATTTAATTTAATTTAATTTAATTTATTTAATTTAATTTAATTTAATTTATTAAGTCCCCCTCTTTTAATTTAATTTAATTTATTTAAACATTAATTTATTTAATTTATTGTCTATTGATTATTTAATTATTTTATGACAGTGTACTACACGTCATAAATGTTTTCTCTTGTTTTCTGTTCAGTCGTATTAGCATGTTTTGTTTGAATCAGCTACTTTTAATTGTCAATAGTAAACTTGCGAACAGGACGGTAAATTTACGAAATTCTTTCAAAATGAAAAACCAAAGTTTCTATACATTCGTGTAAAGGATTATTTACAATTAATCTACTAAAAAGATAGTAATAATAAATTAGTGATAAAAATTATGCTTTATTACTACTGTTTTTTTTTTTTTTTTATTAAAATTATGGCTGTGCATCGATAGATGAATTTAAACAAGAGTTTGTTCGTGTATGTATGTAATATATGTGTGTATTAAATATGATAAGTATTCTACTTGGTAACATTTTACACATTTTTGTATATTCCATGCATTCTGTAAAATTTGCATTCTTCAACTTTTTATACGATGTATAAATTTATCTTTTTATCAGACGAGAACTGAAGCTTTCGGTATGATCGTTCACTGGACACATGCTTTATTATCGTTTATACACTCTGTATCTTCTCATGCTCCTCTTACTTAGAACTCTATACCCTCAAAGAATATAACAAAGTTCATCCTCTCTAGCCACCATTATGCTAGAACTTCCTCGATAATTCAAAAATTGTTTCAATCGCTGCTGTGACTGACCGATTTCCTCTTCTCTGTTTCAGCGATCACTCGATAAGCAACCGCGTGGATCGGCGAGGTCATCCAACGCACTGCGAGTGCGGCGAAGTGACCAGGCCCTTATGACGACGCGAGGAAACGGCCGAGAGTGCCCTGGCCACGTCGCAGTCCGACTTCTAGGCCTGTTCCACTCACTTCCACGTTTCGCCCTCGGCCGTTTTCAACCCCCTCCCCCTCTCCCTTTCGAAAGAATGTCCAACCCCTTTCCATTTCTGTCCAACTCATCGCACCTTGTACGTAACACAACCCCGATCCCTCCCTTCCGCTAGCGTTCCACACACCTACACACTTACGTACGACATACACATGTACAAAACGACACGTGAAGCACCGTGCAAGAAACGGGGAAACGATCCTTCGAACGTGCGAAACGGGAATTGTCACGGTTTCTCTTTCAGTTAGGAAGTTGAATCGCCATCTCAATGGAGATAATTTCGCCATTTGTTCCCTCATCCTGCTGGAGGTTGGGTGCAAATTAACTTTCGGACAGCGGACCGGTTTGATCATTCCGAGCACCACCGAATTGAACTCGAACAGCTTTGATTTCATTCTCTGCGTGGCTAGAAATAGAGGTTTATTCGATTTTTCTTTCATTAGATTTTTAATATTATTGAGTCATTGCTATTAAGAAAGATGTTTGATACAACATCTAATATTTTTAATCTCACGCGTACGATATTTTAGCTTCGCTAAAGTATTCTTTTATTCTCATCGTTAATTTAACGTCGAATGTTTTTCATCTCACGTGCATTTCAGCTTTTTAATATTATTAATGTTGTTATGTGTTATTACATTTTTTGCAAACGTGTCCCTATTTTATAATTCCGCAATCTTTTCGTATTCCGTCACCGTCGCATCGTCCGAGAGTTAAGACCGATGGGGAGAAACGCTCGTAAAATGCGCACTCGACGTAATTAAATCGAACTATCGATCTTCTTCGCGTGTATTTTTTCATTTACCACGGAGATTATTATCATTTTTGGTATTCGTGGGAGTATAGATTCGCGTACGATATAGCGATGTAAATAGATAACGATACGTGTGAGTGACAGGAGAATTCGGTTCCGAGGAACGATCAATATTGAAAGTAGGATAGAGTTCAACAGTTGTATCTCAGGAACAATAAATAGATAGCTCGAACATGCCCTAAAGTGTCTTACTTAACTTTTACTAAGGGAGAAAAAGATTCCTCCTTCACTTCGGATTCGAACTCAAAGGATGTCTAAGTGGAACGAAAGAGATCAGTCGAATGCTTCCTGACGTTTCCAATATATTCGCCGTGCCATTGATTGAATCAAGATTCAGACGAATCAATTCCTGTATATTAGAATCTTTGCGCGGGCAATTATTATCTCGTCTGAATGTCTTTAATCCTCCATGTGGAAGAGATCCTAATGAAAGAGATTTCTTTAATTTCCATTTAGAAATTTCCAGAAGAAATCCTACATCCAGGAGAAATTCATGCATAAACCGCAAAGATTATCTGTCATCCTTTTTTTACCATTCGGTCTTGAAAAACGAAAAGATCAAGAGACGAAACGTTCACGTTCTTTGTGATTTCTCTATCTGAAAGCTTCTATCGATTTCTCCCTTCCAAAGCCGAGCTAAAAGGACAATAAAAAGAGGGAAAAAAAGCGTGGTAGAAACTTCTGCGTATTATTACGCCTCCATTAACCGTTAAAACCAGAGCTTCGGAACATTGTAGTCTAGAACGAAGGCCGAATTTCCATAAATTTAGGAAGTTTCTCAGGCAGTAACAGTTCCGAGTGCCATTTTACAAGCGCCCTGTTGCGTTGCCTTTATCGTGCAACGCAACGCGTTGTTCCCGCTCGAATCAATGTCGCGACAAGGGTGGTAATTACGTTTGACGTCTCGAAAGTTGCACGATAATCGAGTGCTAGTGTCTCGCGATACTACGAGGACGACGCACTTACCAAAGCGAATATACGTAACTGATGAAACTTCCTCGAGGAGAGTTGTTGAAACCTTTTCAAGATTTCTTTCAAGGTAAAAAAAAAAAAGTTAATCGCGCCGTTACTACATATTTTTTTTATGCTTGCATGTTTGGAATTATTTCCAAAATATATAACCACGCGATGCGTCGAGTAATTCCAGAATAATTTATTTATATTCCAAACATGTATATTAATTAATGATACATAGAGAAGAAAGTCATTATTGGCAGGCAGGAAATAGTAATTTTCGAAATTAAAATAATTTCACGTCGAAGGGAATTATTCGCTGACGATCCCCTCGGCACGTATTTATTCAAGCAAATCTTCTCGATGGAATGAAACAGTCGATTATTGGCAACTGTCATTAATTTATCAGTTCGTTAGACGATCAACGGCGTGTAATTGCTTTGCGCGTTAAATCGTGCGAAATGAGGTTTTTCGTTAATTACTAAATGGATTCGGACGACACGCACGACGCATGATAATGGACGTGTTTATCGAACGAATGCAACGACGATGACGTTAATCTCACTACTCATTATCGACGCTCGTTTCCAGCTGAAAGTTACAATCGCGCGTTATAAATACGCGCAGTCTCGCAGTCGTGTTGTTGCCGATTGAGAAGACTCGTCTCAAAGTTTCGACGACGAAAGAGTCGTTGACGAAGAGTCGATGGATCGTTTCCGTGTAGAAAGAAAGATGATAAGAATAAAAACGACAAGATAAATTATCCCGAAACTATTAAGTTAGGAGTTAGGCGAGATAACGTAAAACGACGATAGTTAAAATGCATAACTGCCCGGATAGTCGGACGAGAGAAAAGCGATCGCGGAGTTGATTGAAAATTATTATAAGATTTATTTTTTATTAGGTCGCAAGTGGCTGTTACGGAGGCTACGGTCGACCTAACTTGAAGGACCATTTTTCTTGGAAAACTTTCGTCCCTCGTGAACATTGTTTCGCAAAGGTTCTTTCGAAATTCACGCGAAATCGTGTAAAATTTCGCCTGAGAATAGAAATCGGAATTGTGCAAAAATATTGTGCGAAACTTAGATGAGAAAACGATTACTTTTATTGAATTATTGTAATTTTCTTTCGGATTATAATTTTTCTTTTCTTCTTCTTTTCATTGCGAGAAAATTTTTTCACGAACTTTCTCAAACGTATTTGAGATCTTTACGTTACGTAGTTATGCTAAAAGCATCGCAATCGTGGTAAAAATTTCCCCTTGCTTCAGAAACATTACACTTCGTGGCAATTACGTACGCCATTAACTCGGTAAGAAGTTTAAAATTTACCCACGTTTGGAAATTGAAGTCATCGACATTCACGTTATACAAGAAAAATTTTTAAATGTATCTTCCACCAAAAAAAAAAAAAGAAACGATCGCCTGATACCATTCCATCAAGGTTTCAACCTTTATTGCGAGCTGCAAAGTTGAAGAAAGAAGAAAAAAAAGAAGTAACAATTTTCGAGTTGAACACTGGTCAGCACTTCCGGTTGCCTAGACTGGAACGTAAGTGCACGAGACGTATAGGTCGCAAAAAAAAAAAAAAAAAAAAAAAAAGAGACGAGATCGTAGCGTCGTTTCGTTACTCGTGGTAATATCGGTGATGGACAGGCGAATCCGTATTTAATAGCGCATAAACGTTCCGTCGTGACGCGCCAATTACATTATGCTTTGAAACATTATCCAATTTTTTGCCAGACCGCGAACAATTTGAATTGCATGAAATTGTTTCGAGGGAATTCTGTCAATGGTACGTAGACGAAGCGCGTGAAGATGAAATCGACTTGGAAACTTTTGAAAGTAAATTATAAATTGTTGTATCCCAATCGTTTCTTGATTTTCGTACTTTAAAAATGCCGACGCTCCTTTGTGATGGTTTGTTTTGGTCATTTTCGAAATCAATTTTGAACCTTTCATTCGTAAATTAAATTACATCATTAATTATAAAAATTACGTGAATTAAATTTATATAACAGGAAGATAAGATCTATCGTAACATTAATTTGAGTTTACCAAAAATTTTATAAGTTAGTTTATAAGTTTCAATAATTTAAAAGGTTTTAAAAATTTTTGTTTATCGTATACTGTTGAATTTCTTACTAAATACATTCATGCTCGCAATCTATTTCATTTTTAACTTTATGACTCTGTCGTTTTACAAAAATGTTGGTAGAGAGACGTATTACGAGTGAACAGGATCATGAATAGAGTCAAACATGAAAGGAAAGAAACGCTTGAGACGTCGGTACGTGATAATGCAACTTTGAGCCATCGTCAAAGAGCTCTGGACCACGTGCTATTTTCGAAATATAGATACATATGTCTTCTGCGATTGTATCTCAAATTCGATTTAAATGATAATTCGTTTCATTTTCGTTTATCGTCATTTCCTTTACATGTACGCGAAACGTAAGTACACAGCATGAAATGAGATTTAGGTTTGGAAACTCATCTCACTAAATTAATCATTCATGAAGCGCGATGTGGTTTTATTTATTATATATTTATTTATAATAATACTATTAATTTACATATATTGTTTATATTATATGTTTTTATATTTATATTAATAGTTTTGTTATTTTTCATTTTTATCTCTATTCGCCGGAAATTTTTGACGCCAGTTTGCTGTTATACACAGAGTAGTATAAAATTCGATAAAATTCGATAAAAAAAAAGCATGAAGTACAAAGATATTCTCGTTTTTCAATTTATTCGAAAATGATCTGTACGGGTTTCTGTTTTAATCAAAGATTAAATTACGCTTGTTAAATTCAAAGATATGACTTTATTTTATACAAATTGCAATTACGTAATACTTACAGCAAATCACTGATTTTGAAAGGTGTCATTAATTCAATATATCGATCATTAGAAAGTAAATCACTGCGGAGAAAGAAATATCAACCCTAATATAAGGACATAATAATTTCTAAAACTGCCTGATCCAAAAAATTTATGCACCGAGTCTTTAATTTTTTTAATTTTTACCACGACGGACCGTTTGAAAGTGCTGCGTATAAATGCAGTTTTTAAAACAATTAAAAAAGTTTACATATTCGAAGAAATCGATGTTCATCTCCATAATTTTCAAAATTCTGCAATTCAACTCAATCGCAGCGGGGCAATCAGTAATTTCCAAAAAAATATTCTCCAAACGCGATTAAATACAGTTGTTCAACGCGTTCAAAGTGCGCCGCGTGAAATCTAAGACAATTCCCTCTTGCAATTGTCGAAATTCCGCAGCTCGAGCGCAATTTAAAATCCACCACGCGCGGTTCGATGGATTCTTCTCGAATTCTCGACTCTCTACTTGGCAATTCCGCGCTGAGCGAGCTGGTCGTTCTCGCGACACGAATTTTTCCGCAAATTCCGCGCCGCCGGCCTTGTTCACACCGAATATGTAAATAAGCCGACTACTCGTTGAAAATTTTCTGCACACGTCTCGCGGACGCGCGCGTAAATTAATGCGGGAACGCGTTGAGAAAATGTCCATGCATCCGTGAATCGGGGAAACTTTTTCTCTCTTTTCAGTTTTCAAGCTGGTCGCGTACGAGCGTATGAGCGACGGAGAGGAAAGTTCAGCAGTGGCAAATCGTGTTAAACAGGGCGTGCGGCTTGTCCTCGCGAGAGTTTGCGAGTTGGTACGAAAACGTCGGGGAGGAAAAGCGTCGGCGGTGCTTTTGCTCGGACTTTCGGAGACCGAAACTTTGTTAATACGCCAGAGTACGCGAAGATGGAGATAACTAGCAGTTTATCGAACTTTTGTACGAGCCTGAGCCGAGAGAAGCGGTGTAAAATATTTCTTTCGCGCGGGTTAGAACGAATGAGGCGGGTGTGTGCGTCCGAGTGATTTAAAGTTTCAATCTTCGGGGTTCCAAAGTTGCTTGTCTTCTTGTTATTTTTAATTTATTCCCGTTATTTCTCTCGTTGCACGAGGCAATATTTGTTCTCCCTCTGACGGACCATTTCAGAGGGAATCTGCATTTTCATTTCATTATCGTAATTTCACGAAGACGAGGAACAAAGATGATGAGAAGAAATATAATATCCCGATGTTACGAGAAACTGAAGCACAGAAATGAAACACTTCGATCGAATAAAGTGCCTATATTTCCAAACAAATGAAATGAATATAAACTTGAATTAAAAACACAGAGTTACGTCAAAGTATGAATCTTATAACTGAAAATTCTTACCACTGCGAGAAACTTACCGTGACATAATTTCTTGCGCGCAATTCTGATTTTCGCAGAAGCACGAATATAACGATCGTTAAGAAACGAACGAAATTCCTCGAACTTCGATAAATCCGAGCAAACGTGAATAAATTCCTCGACGACGAATCGTTGCCGATCGTGAAATTAAAACGTTATGGACGTAAGGTGACCGAGAGAAATGGGACGAAAGTTAATCGATCGTTGCCAGCCGTAGGCCTCCCGACAGCCAATTTATTTTCCTGCCACACTGGGAGGTCATTATTCCGGGGAAACGCAAAAATGAGAAAGCAAAGGGAGCCGGAGGCGGTAAGTCGCGAAACGAACGGTAAGGAGGCGTTGTCCTCGTTCCTGATGTCTTTGAGTATCGAGGCGGAACAATGAGAACGAAAGAAGAGAACGAGACGGAGGAAGAAGAGAATCGAGGGAGAAAGGCAGAAATTGGTTCCCCCGAGCCCGTTTCTACTCGGGGATATTTAAACTCGTTTACTTGAAACACGGATGATCTCTCTCGTTCTTTCAAGAATCTCGACTGATTCTTTTTTTTTCTTTTTTTTTTCTAACTCTTTCTCTGAGGAGAAACGTACTTTCTATTGATTATCGATGGTGGAAACACGGGTTTTCGTAAAAGTGACGAAATAAGAAAATATGAACGAGTTAAAATATCAGATCAGTTGGTTAATAATTAGTTAAATCGTATGGAAATAAGGAATTTGTGAATGGTGGAGTAATTTTGAATTTTTCGAATTTTTGATGAACGTTTATCGATACGAAATTTTTAATGAATAAATCGTCACAGCTGAAGGAAAGAGAATTTTTGTGTTTCATATTCGAGATGAGATTATCCTACTAGTTTCACGATGAAATTACAAATATTTATTGTTAATTTGATCGTTCATTTAATTTATAAACCTACATTGTCGAATTTAAATATTTAAATACTCTCATTGTTCATTGCGACTATACAATTAGAATGTACGAACGAAGAAAATGGTGATAGAAAAATATTTCCAATATTTTGTATAAAATGCAGGAGACAAGTTACAAATTCTTGTCACGTCAATATGTGACATTGATACATCAGGTATTATTATCACATGAAACTTGAAGTACTGAAAATATGGTACGATTGCAATCAGGGATACAATAAAAAAATCCAAGTGTCCATAGTGTTTAATAATTTTCTCGGTAAATCGCTAAATTTCAACAAATCATTGTCGAACGTGTAACGATTTTAAAATTCGTGTTCTCGAATTTTACCGTAAAAACTATTGGGTAGAAAAATTAAAAACTATTGGTAGAACGACAACATACTATATTGATTAAATGTAATTTTCTGGTAAATAAAATTTCTTTTCAAATTTTTATAAAAAAGCGAATTTACGCATCAACCCAAATGATACATTTAACGTACAAACAAACGTTCTGCTGTGAACGATAACAGGCAAATTTACAAATATAGGAAAGAGAAGAAAGAATATAATTTCGCCAAAGGATCATTATGCCTCGAGTACGTCATTACGAGGTATGCGGTCGTGTGGCGAAACTCACGATGCGACTAGCAGAATGTAATTGTTACAATTATCGTCATTACACGACATTAACGAATTACCTGTAGCACGCGACAATATGTTAAACTGGGGGGGGGGGGGGCATCATTTCGACAAATCTTGGCGAAACTGGTGTGACTCGACATAGTCGAGAGCTGGCAGGAAGCGTATCGATCAATCGCTGATCTACGGAGGCCCTCGTGCACGAATCGTGCTATAATTCAGCTAAAATATTCCGAACTTGTGATTGTAATTGGAAACTAGTTCCCACGTACCTTATCGAAATGGATTCAAAATCGAAACTCGTTTAAATTTCGAGTATTTAATAAATCTCGCAGTTCTCAATTTTGTCGAGTAAGATGATTTAAAAAATCTCGAAATTGGTTTCTAAATTAGGAGACGTGAATATTTTGACTTAAATATTTCGTCAGTTTTGTGAATTAGGTATATTGAACATAGAATAGATTTCACAATATCATTTATTATATAAACGTCGTATCTGACATTACCACAATTGAAAGCTAATTTCCGAATGATAAAATTATTAAAATTACCCATTCACTCAAAATTGGTAAAAAATTTTAATAATCATTTTTATAAGTAATTCTTTATCGATATAATGCTTTCCACATTACATTTTCCACGTTTCATTATATTATGTGTAGTTTAACTTGAGTAAGACGTATGTTGCGTTCTCGCTAAACTACTAAATAAATAATAAAATTAATCACACACTTTGAAGTTTCTTCGAAATTTGCTTTAAACTGATTGTTTAATTTTCCTCGAGCTTTCGAGTCTTAATAATAGTATTCGTGGAATTTTTGTTAGTATAATATTATACAAAGAAGTACGAGGAATCAGTGAATCGAGAATTGAAAGCAGTATTATAGAGCAGTAGGAAGACAGAAAATTAAGCAAATGAATGCCAGGAACTTCCTTTCCAAATACTAAAGGAGCTTATTTTAACGAAAATCAGGAAACACGTAACATTCTTCGTAATATTCCAGTGAAATAATGAACTGAGTAAAAAAGGCAGAATTGTTCTCTCCTTTTATGAGATAGAACGTTATTGGTTCTTAAATCCTCGTAAAAGAATCTGCTATTTGTTTAACGAGAAATGATATCAAGTTGAAACGAAGGCACGTATCTTTTAGAAGAAAGAACTCCTTTATATCATCTCCTTTACAATATTCATTTTACAAATTGATCATTAACGAGACGAGTATCCAAAAAAATTTCACTCTGTACGTATTAGAAACACATCTATTAATATTCTGAAACGTACTGAACATTTCGAAGGTTTTTCATTCATTAAAATTAATTGGAATCACGGATCAAGAAATAAACTCATTTTTTTCTTATCAATGAGAATAATCATTGTCATACAATGTGAAAAATAAAACGATAGGATCGAACACATTCTTCTGCAATGCAGAAGAATTTTACTATCGAAAGAAGCTTTGACCTACATTTTAAATAGACCTTTGTCGTATAGGATCTTAAATTATTATGGATATCAGAGATTGATTAACACGTTGCGGTCTTACATCATATCGGAATTCTTAATTCCAAAGATTCTGATTCAAAATTCTTCTGAAATTTAATTCGAGAGAAATATATTAGCAACAGATATTTATGTTATATATTTATTATCAAAAGATCTATTTGAATTACTGATAAATCCTTGAATTTAATTTATTAAGTACGAATCAGTTACGACAAAATTCTGTTGAATGTGACTCATTGCGAAGTAACAAAGGGTTAACCTTTCCTCGAATTATCGATTCGCGAACTGTCGGCGGAATTTTTTGAAAAAATGAATGTTGTAACGAGTATCTTGAACGTTACAACGCGTCCATTGCGCCCGTATCGAGTGAACCTATGACAACGTGGTAATCAATCCGAACTTCCAGAACGAACGATCAAACTCCCTTCCGATTTTCAACTCCGGGTTTACACAGCCAGGAAAAACTTGCACTAGCGTCTGTCATTGATCATGTTAAACCTGCTGATCTAATTTCACTGTTCCCTTTAAAACATCAATCGGATATCGTGCAAATAATTGAAGAAAATTGATACAGCAGATATTTGTTTAATTTTAGATTTCTGCGGAACCGATTTTTACGAGGAAAATTTATTTCAATCTTTCGAAATTTCGGCCAATCTGTTATCTAATTAGACTCTTCCCAACTCTTTTTTACAACAATTATTATTCAACGAGAATAATTATTTTTGTCAATAGCGCGCAGAAGTTCCATATATTTAAGTCCCTCTAACTGCCAAGATTTATTATTAACTATCAATTTTCGAATTTCTGAATCTGAGAATAGAAATCTCAACATTGAAAATTGAAGTATGCATCGATCCGCGTTCCGTGCGACCTTCCGTTGACAGGAAAAAGCCGAATTTCCACAAAGATTACCGTGGCAAAAATCAGTCCGAGGAATTTCTGCATTCGTTAATCGCAACAACGCGGAACGATCCTCCAACTTGTTCTACTTTACGTTCTCTTTTCCCTTCTCGTTCCCTACCTCGTCCTTTCCTCCGCTGACATTTGTGCCTGGTAGGTTCGCGAGTTCGCGTGCTTCTTTCTGTGCAGCCGGCTAGGTTTTTGGAGCCACTGAAATTCGTCCTGGCATGCAAATAATTTGTATAGCCGTGGCCGCTACCATTACGTCGAACACGTTTCGCCGTGAAATTCGAAACGAAGGTCTCTCGGAGCGTTTCACTTGTAATTGGGAAATGTTCGACGATGACGTGATCGTTTCCATCCTATCTTTGTACGGTTGTTCGCGGTTATGCAGATTTGTTCTCTGTTTTTCTTTACGAAGCGATGGACAGCACCGATTTGCCTCGTGATATTTAAAATGATCTTAGTTCATTAGAATTTTGAGTTTAAGCAAGACATTGAAGAGAAATAGTCTCAATATTTATCATACGAATATTTCATGTCAAATCAAACGAATAATATCACATTAAACATAAAGTAAATTGAAACAAAAGAATTACAGTAGAAACTTTTTAAATTGTGTTTCCTTTTTGTAACATCATTGGAAATATGCTATAGTTACTTTGAATACTCATCGAAGAATCACGTTCATCATGGAAAATCATAAATAAAAAATAATGGGTAATTGTAAATTGTATGCACGTTGTAAAACACAATTTTCGTTTCATACGTTTGATTAATTACAATCGCAGGCACGTTTACTTTATTAGCTCGCCGGTGAATTTACACGCACACAACGCTGTTTACGAAATCCATAATTATTGTATGTTACCATGGATCCAACTAGATTAATCTTATTTCGGTATGATTATTCGCACGATACAATTTCCATTAATTATACAATGCGCGTGTGGTATAATCACGGAGAATATAAAATCGATTCGAGAGTTACTAGCAAAGTGTTCAAGAAATAAAAATAAAAATATAAAAGTTAAAATAACATAATTAGGCGATTAAAATAAATTATACATCGATAACGGTAAAAAAAAAAGTTTAAGATTTGAAAGGAAGGAAATAACTGGGTCAAGTTTCCAGTTTTACAGACAAACATTTCAAAACGCTTGACTGGATGGTTGTATAACGATCTAGAAACATAAATAAATATCTCCGGATCTTTTTAAACTTTTCTAAAAAAAATTTGTCGTTGTTGTTGAAAGTCTAAAAGCAAATTTGAAACACGAACGACTTACTTTGGCTACAAAATCTGCATTGCATCGGAAATGAACAAATTATTAAATATCCATTATTAAATCTGAAAGTTAACAAAATAAACAAAATCAGACTAGAAAGCTTCTTTTCGCGTTGAACTGAAAGATTTACAATCTACCATTTCCTTCGAAGGATGTCGAGTTTCAGATGGGGGATTAAGAAGACGTTCGCGCCGGAATTTTCTAATATCCGGATAAGGCAAATGAAACGGCTTGGAGAACAGCTTACGTGGACGAATAACGGCGGGACAGGAGCGAAACGGAACTAATTCCGTGTCTCTCGCATTCTTTACCGTCGCAACGTAATGCCAAAAATCAATCTTCTCGCACCCCGTGCCCGGGCAATATATTTTTCCACAAACCCCGAGGCAATCAACCTCGCGAGATCTGCTTTGCATGCGACGCATGAATCAAACTTCGATCGTGTCGTTCTCGTTTAATTAAATTTATTCGAGTAACTGCGGCACACGGCACAGGGGACAAGGCTCAATGCTTTACAGCGAGAAATGGAATTACTTCCTTCTCGTTTCTCGCTTCTTCTGTTAAAGAACACGCAACTGTATCGATAAGGAATTAGCTCCGTAGCGAATGGATTACACGAGAAGGAAAATGTAATTAAGATCGTGCGATTTTGTCCCGAACACTTTGGACACTTGGATTGATATTGTTCAGATGGATGGATACGATTCAAAAATGTCCTCGAGAAGAAACAGTTTCGATTGCGTTGCGATTCTCGAATTGCTATGTATTTCAATCTTCAGCCTTCAATTTAGTGGAAAATGGAAAAGATGCGCAAGAAGACGCTTAGCATGATTAGATGACTGCGGATTCTTGTGCAAGATGCAAAAAATAAATGGAACGCGTACAATTACGTAAAAATACACAAAACACGATATATTCGTAAGGCAAACCCCCATTTAGGTTCTATTTAAAAATCTCTATTCAAATTCCATTCCAAATAATTTCAATTTGCTTCAACTAGTAAGCGGTAACATTCGCATTCTAAACATGGAACGTGTATTCTCGTATTTCGTCCAAATTTGAAATATCTGTCAACGTTAGAGAAGTATGATCAAGCCGAAAACGATCTCAAAGAAATTACATTACATTTAATTTGCATTTCTCCGACAGAATGGTGTCTTCTACAGTAGCTGGCAGAAACATACGAAGAGATGTTGCAATTACATGGAAACTTTCGCAATTATTATATCTTACCTCGTGCGCGTTTACAGCTTACTTTCAGATGCCCGTACGATAATAACGTTCCGTTACGGGGGAAATTTCGGTTCTCGCGGTACATCGTATCTTCTAATTTCGATAATGGAATCATGATTAAACGCTATTACCGTTATCGAGAGCTTTCGTAGCGAGGAAAGTTGCTTCAATATTAGCATTCTGTTTACGATACTCAGCCTCGCGATGAGAATCCTTCAACCCTCGTACGGTATCAACCGTTTCTTTTCAACGAGACGAACTCGTAGAGATTGAAACTAGCTTAAGGGTAACGTAGATAAGAGTAAAAGTTAGCGATTAAGGTTTCGGAGTCAGACGTCGTTTCCTCGCGAGACGATAAAAACGTTGAAAAATGAGATTTTTATAAATCCTTTTTGTTCTTTTTCATTCAATCTCCTGGTGTCTAAACAGACTGTTCCTGAATTTATAAATACGTGACAGAGTGAAAGAGTAGTAGCTTTATTTGCGAATTTGGAAATTCTGCCTCAATTAATATCTCGATAATATTAATGTTATATCGCGAGTTGCACGACAGAGGGAACTCGCGAGCGAACGACGTCTGTATTTCCTACGTTAATTAATTATACATATATGGTCACTGCCAGGCTTGCAACTCTAATCAAAAAAAGAAAAAATAAAAAAAAAAAAAATGAACAAACCGGCATGGCCAATTTCAAAGAATTCGATGAAAATCGAGCTGCCTGATCGTCGACGATTTCGCTCACCAATAAATGAATAAACGAAATGGGAGAAGAACGTAAAGTAAAATAAAGTAAAATTTCGATGGTAATTCCAAAAATGAATTTGTCGACGATTTCTCGCGATATTATATTACGCCGGAGGAGAGCTCTGATCAAGCTTCGTGGAAGACCACTCGCGAAACGAAATGAAACGAGAGAAGAAACTACGTGGTCACGAGCTTAACGTACCAAAAAAGAAAAAAAAAAGAAAAAGAAACAGAAACAGAAAAAAACGAAGCAACAAGAGAAAGACGAGAAACTCTTAGGAATTAAAACGTTAAATGAAATAAAGAAGAAATAATAATAATAAGAGAGAGAGAGAGAGAGAGAGAGAGAGAGAGATATGTTAGAGATATTTAACCGAGTAACGAGCCGAAATTTCATTAAGAATTTTGTACGCTGATCCCAGACAGCTACCCCTGTGCGCCCTCGTGTCTTACAATTAGGAAGCAAAACGGTTGTTTTCGACGGAGAAACGTTCTCTCGACGGACGCGAAGAGGAACAATTTTAAAGAGTCAGTTGAAAGAGATAGAATATTCATAAAATGAAATGGGACAATGGAATTTGTACGGTGGTTATTCGTCACGTTTGTTGAGGATGTTTCTCCATCCCGTTCGTCGTGATGATCGATAGAGATATAACAAGAGCTGGCGTTTAAGATGGAGTTGTACCCGTAAACTACTTACGTAGCTACGTTTTAAACTAATCGACAAACACACGTCGACATACACACATATTATGTACACAGACACATGTACACTTGTTCACAGACACACGCCATTGTAAATTAGGCAGAGCTGTAGCCTAGCAGACGAAGAGAAAGAAGAAGAAGAAGGCAGAAATAAGTAAGAAGAAGGAAGAAAAGATAATCCATGAGAAAAAAATCTGTGAAAAAAATTCGACGTTTGAATTTCGCCTGAGCGGAAATTTAAAACGATTAAAGCGATACGATACGTTATCGGTGGATTGCGGATTTTTTTTTCACGCGTTTGCAGATCTGAACGTGCAAAATTGCACGCTACGCATGTAACATGCAAACATATAGAAAGTATTCACATAATAGAGTATTTATTACAACGTTCGACAGAAGAAGCAAATCTCTACTTATGTTCTACCTCTTCGATTCGTGTTTCGAAAAATTTATGAATGCAGGAGAAAAATCCGCAGTCTGGTTATCAGTCGAGAGTTAAGAGTATTCTATAGCAGCCCGATGTTGGCATTTAGCTGGTCTAAACCGCAGAGGGTTTGTTTCTACTAATTATATACATATACATATACATATATATATATGTATATATATGTATATACATACATGATATATTATATATATATATACATATACTATACTATAGCGCTGTTGAGTTTTATCGATTGTGAGAGAGACGTTTTATCCCATGAGAAAACGATCGACAGACAGATCGATCGTTGTTAAGTCGACATTTCTACCAGAAACGTTGCTAAGGACGATGAGGGTGGATGGAAATCATATGGAACGCGAAATCTGGAATCGATCGAGCTCTCGCTGGCCCAGAACGATCTGAATATCCATGAAAGTCAAATCAGAAGCTGAAATTGAAATTAAATGACGGACTGTCGGGGAAGACTGTCAGATATAGGCATTTCGTTTCCCGTGTGTGTGTGTGTGTGTTGAACAGATGCGACGCCCTTTTAATTTTACGATCCGTTTCGTTGCGTGAAAAATATTTAATCACTGCGTTATTTCGACTCGAATCTTTCTATCCTTTTCATTTAAAATCGCAGGTTTTCATAAAGCGAGAAGTTTAGCTTCTAAGAAGTCTGAAAGATTACTATCTTTATGGTAACAGGGAGTGAGTTTTTATATTGTAATTGAAATTGAAAATATTTTTATTCGTACGTTTGTGTGTTTGAAAGAAACGTCTAACACGTCTTCACTGTGCATACACAAGAAAACTAAAAATTTGATGGAAGTCTGACAACATTAACGTTTTTAATCTGAACTGCGACTTTACGAAGTACTCGCGTATTTTTCCATCGAAATTATCTGCAGGAATGTAAAAGTTCACCGCGTCAACGACGTAAAACTTTCATTGGAACTGTCGATTTAAATTTTGATTCTTTTTTTTTTCGCTCGTAAACAATGAAAATTTAAATTTCCCGTAAAAGTTACGAGTTACCAGCCATAGAAATTCTAATAAATTCTGCGATACATGCGCAAGAAATTTAATTATCCTATTCGACGTAAAACTGTCAGATCAAAAAAGAGGGAGAAAAAAAGAAATAAACAATAAGCAATTCATCACTTGCCATCTCATTGAAACCATCGGCGAATTACCGAAATTGCAAATCCTCGACGCGAAATTATAAAATTATAAAATTGCAAATCGCCATTTGCGCGGCCTGCTCGTCAATTTCCTAATATCGGTAATAAATTATAGGAAGTGAGGGCTTTGCGCGAAGTTTAAGCCGGATATACTCGACGGAGCAGCAGGATCTATACGTCAGGCAGCGATGGAACGATAGATCAGCTGTTCGGTGTTGGACAGATCAGGTTCCTCGAAGATCGAAACCCTGCGCGCCGGTATGCACGCCGGTGTGCATCGTTTTCATCGTCGAGTGCAATCTCTGTTCCGGCGCTGTCTTATTTCGAGCGCTGCTCCACCGTCCTGACCTTAATTGTAGAGTAACCCAGATTACAGATGCCGAGAGGGAAACGGAGATAGGGTTGCGAGCGTAGACGGGGAGGGGAGGCTAGACGAATGAACAATCTCAGAAACGATACGGCCGAGCAGCTTTGTCATTAAGGAACTCCGGATCACTGCGCCTTGTTGCGGCTTCTCTAATTTTCCCGGCTATTTTACCAACGGCTGTTTCTCACCCCCTTCCACCCCCCTCCCGCCGCTGTATATCTTCTTACGCTCCCTTTGAACCTCGTGCTCCTGCGTACAGGCGTTCACTTTGATATTTCGACTGTTTTTTTTTTTTTTCTTCTTTCCCAGTTCCTGTGCTGACGTCTTACGAATCGTCTCTATCGTAGCATCGAGACGTTTAATCGTGAAATTAAAGACATTAGTAAATTTAGTAACAGTGTGATACAGTGGACCGCGGATTTTTGCCCGAATGCATATTTTTGTGAAAATAATTTAGAAAGCAGAGATTATAGCGTGGAAAGCTGTCGAATGTAAGAGCTGTTCTGTTTCATGCATCTTATATTTTTGCAATTTTCACAAATGCATAAAAGTGGTCTAGTGAGGAAGTATTAAATTTCATAATGATATAACAACTTGCTAACCTGTCTCGGATTTTCAAAAAGGGAAATACTTTGCGAATAATTTGCGACCGACTTAAAATTCACAAAAGGAAGTCCAGGTGTTTTTTCAGAGTCAGTTGAAATTTCATATATTTGCTCGAGTTGGAATCTTCTATAACGAAGAATCAAAAAGCAGAATCAAATATACATCGGAAGCATTAACCTTCCTGCCGCGGAACACGGGGCGATATAATATTCATAGCGCGTAATATTATTAAGTATTGATTAATACGAATTCGAGTTATAACCAGCGCTTACTAATTCTATTCTTCGCAGTGGCTTACACAGAATGATAATTACGTAGAAAGCTCGGCGGGCTATAGAAATGAAAGAGAAACGTGAAAGGCACGCGGGTCGTATGGGTAACTGGTTTAATCAATTTTTCACCTAGTTTCATCGCCGAGCGCCCTGTTTCTCGTAAAATCAATTAAAGATCAAACACTAGAGTCCGACAAGGGAAGCACTCCGACAAAATATTCTCCGGGAGTATGTATTCGCGATTCAAAACGAAACGTCCAACGATATATCAATATATATATTTTTCAACTCGAAGTAGCCAAAGTATTCAAACAGCAATTGGTAGTTAAAAGGAAAAACGAGTTTCGGGAAATGGTACTGAAAACCGTCAAATTTCTTCCCACTATTCTTCCTCCTATTTTATTGACGCACAGCTATTTCAAGAAACATTTGAAGAACGAAAAATGGCAGTCGTTTCAATGCCAGAGAAATATCCTGAACACCTTGAAACCTCTACTTTCTGGGTCATTTCTTCCTCATACTATTTTTCCTTCTCTCTCACACGTACTCAACTTTCCATTCCATTAGTTCCAGCGGACAATCATCACAGCCAATCTTCCTCAACACCTACTGTCTGAAACATTCTTTGTCATTCTCGTAATCCCTGTTTATTCAACTATCCATCTCTCGCTGGCTCTGCAGCTGAGTGTACTCAGCCCTTTGCAACCCTCTAAGTTTCTTTTTTCATACGCTTCTAACTTATCAATTCCTTTCTCATCACGTTAAGCGTTAAATCAACAGAGAATTGTCACGGGGGATTATCTTCAATATTTTGCAGCCGCTAGGCAATTTTTTTCTTTTCTCCTCTTTCATTCCACAGGCTACACAGTCGTAAGAAAATCTCCAACGTTTCACAAGCTTTTTTTACAACTTTTTTCCCTTTCTTCGTTCCTTTTTCACTCCTCGACTCACCAATTTCACTTTCGCTGCAACGTTCCCAAACATCCTCGTCAAACGCGAATCGCGTTCTGAAATATTCGTCGCTGTGATGCGAAACGAAGCATTTGTTATTAGCGTTTCGGTGGAGGGATATTGTTTTCCGGCCGCAGGTCCGTGTGTTTGTACGAGGCCGATTCGCGGCGGTGTGTGCGCGTGCAACGCGGTTAGATGGCTCAATAACGAGCATTGTGTGATTCCCGTGACCCGCGTCGCATCGATCACATCGCGTTTCCAACGTTATCACTCTCTCTTTCTCTCTTTCCCTCTGTTTCCCTCTCTCTTCCTCTCTTTCTCTTTACCCAGATATCGGTCGTTGTCGGTGAATGCATCGCGAACAGGCCTCGCTTCGCCGCGGAAACTCTTGGAAATCTTTCCTTCGCCGCGAGACTTCGATGATCGAATCTGACAGCGATAGTATCGGAAAAGGCGAGGATTCATGACGATTTCCTAAGGATTCTCCTTATTGTTAACCCTTAGTTATCCTGATGTTACGTTGAATTGAAATCATCGTGGATGTTTTATGAACCTCAGCTCCCCATTTTACTCTGCCATCGAGTGTGAAATTTTAACTCTCCAATTTCACGATTCGGGTATGTCCAATCTGAAAGCGAATTGGTTTCCAGTGAAAAAAATTGCAATTTTTTCTCTCTTCCTTTCTCACATTATGCTCCATCTTGCTCCAATCTATGTAGCATTAATGTAACATTGCGCGAAATGAAAGCACTGTAGTATTTTTGCCATTGCAACATCTATAAATATCTTTGACAGTGCTACGATAATTGTCATATAAGATATCGACGATGTTTGGACAAACACACATCGACCGAAATTTTTCTGAGTCAAAGCATCACGATACTAATAAACTTGCATTTCGTTGAAGCGGTGATGCGTTCTTATGTTGAAGTTACGCCGTTAAAACAGTTCGGAGGAGGGAAATTCGCGAGCGAATTTACATTCTGCGAAATATTTTGTTAAAGCGCGGATAATGAATAATTCGGATAAAGCGAAAAAGGATGAGGGATTGGCGAGGGGCATGGCTTTGTGGTGAAGAGGTATATTCGTTATTAGAGAATTTTCTACGCGACTCCCTCTGTTTCCCTCTCGCAGCATATATGGAGATTAAAATATTACAGGGAATCAAAGTCGGTTTATGATACAGCTAGCTCATTCGCGATAGAGGATTCTGTTCCACTGAAAACAAAGGTACGAATACGTTTTAGAGCGTGTTTCATCTCGCGCGACCACCGGCATTTCGACGACACGACAAAAGCCTCGTTTCCATGGGAATATTTCAGCGAAAGACCAGCGCGGATTTACATCTGAATAAAATAAACTGAGGGGGGGGGGGGAATGCG